>NC_092284.1:7379187-7384187 GCF_036320965.1 Panulirus ornatus
TATATAACCCCACCCTGGGATAATCAGTATATTATATAACCCCACCCTGGGATAATCAGTATATTATATAACCCACCCTGGGATAATCAGTATATTATATAACCCACCCTGGGATAATCAGTATATTATATAACCCACCCTGGGATAATCAGTATATTATATAACCCACCCTGGGATAATCAGTATATTATATAACCCACCCTGGGATAATCAGTATATTATATAACCCCACCCTGGGATAATCAGTATATTATATAACCCACCCTGGGATAATCAGTATATTATATAACCCCACCCTGGGATAATCAGTATATTATATAACCCCACCCTGGGATAATCAGTATATTATATAACCCACCCTGGGATAATCAGTATATTATATAACCCACCCTGGGATAATCAGTATATTATATAACCCCACCCTGGGATAATCAGTATATTATATAACCCACCCTGGGATAATCAGTATATTATATAACCCCACCCTGGGATAATCAGTATATTATATAACCCCACCCTGGGATAATCAGTATATTATATAACCCACCCTGGGATAATCAGTATATTATATAACCCCACCCTGGGATAATCAGTATATTATATAACCCACCCTGGGATAATCAGTATATTATATAACCCACCCTGGGATAATCAGTATATTATATAACCCACCCTGGGATAATCAGTATATTATATAACCCACCCTGGGATAATCAGTATATTATATAACCCCACCCTGGGATAATCAGTATATTATATAACCCACCCTGGGATAATCAGTATATTATATAACCCACCCTGGGATAATCAGTATATTATATAACCCACCCTGGGATAATCAGTATATTATATAACCCACCCTGGGATAATCAGTATATTATATAACCCACCCTGGGATAATCAGTATATTATATAACCCACCCTGGGATAATCAGTATATTATATAACCCACCCTGGGATAATCAGTATATTATATAACCCACCCTGGGATAATCAGTATATTATATAACCCACCCTGGGATAATCAGTATATTATATAACCCACCCTGGGATAATCAGTATATTATATAACCCACCCTGGGATAATCAGTATATTATATAACCCACCCTGGGATAATCAGTATATTATATAACCCACCCTGGGATAATCAGTATATTATATAACCCACCCTGGGATAATCAGTATATTATATAACCCACCCTGGGATAATCAGTATATTATATAACCCACCCTGGGATAATCAGTATATTATATAACCCACCCTGGGATAATCAGTATATTATATAACCCACCCTGGGATAATCAGTATATTATATAACCCACCCTGGGATAATCAGTATATTATATAACCCACCCTGGGATAATCAGTATATTATATAACCCACCCTGGGATAATCAGTATATTATATAACCCACCCTGGGATAATCAGTATATTATATAACCCACCCTGGGATAATCAGTATATTATATAACCCACCCTGGGATAATCAGTATATTATATAACCCCACCCTGGGATAATCAGTATATTATATAACCCACCCTGGGATAATCAGTATATTATATAACCCACCCTGGGATAATCAGTATATTATATAACCCACCCTGGGATAATCAGTATATTATATAACCCACCCTGGGATAATCAGTATATTATATAACCCACCCTGGGATAATCAGTATATTATATAACCCACCCTGGGATAATCAGTATATTATATAACCCCACCCTGGGATAATCAGTATATTATATAACCCACCCTGGGATAATCAGTATATTATATAACCCACCCTGGGATAATCAGTATATTATATAACCCACCCTGGGATAATCAGTATATTATATAACCCACCCTGGGATAATCAGTATATTATATAACCCACCCTGGGATAATCAGTATATTATATAACCCACCCTGGGATAATCAGTATATTATATAACCCACCCTGGGATAATCAGTATATTATATAACCCACCCTGGGATAATCAGTATATTATATAACCCACCCTGGGATAATCAGTATATTATATAACCCACCCTGGGATAATCAGTATATTATATAACCCACCCTGGGATAATCAGTATATTATATAACCCACCCTGGGATAATCAGTATATTATATAACCCACCCTGGGATAATCAGTATATTATATAACCCACCCTGGGATAATCAGTATATTATATAACCCACCCTGGGATAATCAGTATATTATATAACCCACCCTGGGATAATCAGTATATTATATAACCCACCCTGGGATAATCAGTATATTATATAACCCCACCCTGGGATAATCAGTATATTATATAACCCCACCCTGGGATAATCAGTATATTATATAACCCACCCTGGGATAATCAGTATATTATATAACCCACCCTGGGATAATCAGTATATTATATAACCCACCCTGGGATAATCAGTATATTATATAACCCCACCCTGGGATAATCAGTATATTATATAACCCACCCTGGGATAATCAGTATATTATATAACCCCACCCTGGGATAATCAGTATATTATATAACCCACCCTGGGATAATCAGTATATTATATAACCCACCCTGGGATAATCAGTATATTATATAACCCCACCCTGGGATAATCAGTATATTATATAACCCCACCCTGGGATAATCAGTATATTATATAACCCACCCTGGGATAATCAGTATATTATATAACCCACCCTGGGATAATCAGTATATTATATAACCCCACCCTGGGATAATCAGTATATTATATAACCCCACCCTGGGATAATCAGTATATTATATAACCCCACCCTGGGATAATCAGTATATTATATAACCCCACCCTGGGATAATCAGTATATTATATAACCCCACCCTGGGATAATCAGTATATTATATAACCCACCCTGGGATAATCAGTATATTATATAACCCACCCTGGGATAATCAGTATATTATATAACCCACCCTGGGATAATCAGTATATTATATAACCCCACCCTGGGATAATCAGTATATTATATAACCCCACCCGGATAATCAGTAAAATTAAAAACCCCCCCCTGGGATAATCCGTATATTATAAAACCCACCCCGGGATAATCTGTATATTATTAACCCCCCCCTGGGATAATCAGTATATTATATAACCCCACCCTGGGATAATCAGTATATTTATATAACCCACCCTGGGATAAAACAGTAAATTATATATAACCACCTGGGATAATCCCTTTTATTATATACCCACCCTGGATAATCAGTAAAATTATATACCCCCCCCGGGAAAATCATATAATTTTATAACCCCACCGGGATAATCAGTATATTTTTATAACCCCCCCCTGGGGTAATCCGTATATTAAATAACCCCAACCCTGGGAAAATCAGTTTTATTAATAACCCACCCTGGATAATCATATATTATAAAACCCACCCTGGGATAATCAGTATATTATATAACCCCCCCCTGGGATAATCAGATATTTATTTAAACCCCCCCTGGGATAATCAGTATATTATATAACCCACCCTGGGATAATCAGTAAATTATAATAACCCACCCTGGATAATCAGGGATTCAAGGTCACACTGTGTGGTTATAAATTCCAAATGTCCAGTCGGTAAACGCCTTTAGACTATACCCCTATACTCTATTATACCCCCCTCCCATACCCCCCTTTACCCTCCCCCCCTACAATCCTATCCCTCCCCACCATTCCAAATACCCCCTACCCTACCTTATACCCTCCCCCCCTACCCTCCTATTACCCACCCTTAACCCTATACCCCACCAACCCCCCTTTAATCCATTTAAAATAAAAACCCCTCCCCACCAATTCCTAAACCCCTCCTCAACCCTACACACCCCATCCCTCCCCCTACCTCCTATACCCCTCCCCCCTACCTCCTATACCCCTCCCCCCTACCTCCTATACCCCTCCCCCCCTACCTCCTATACCCCCCCCCCACTCCTATACCCCTTCCCACCTCCTATACCCCTCCCCCCACCCTTTTCCCATAAAAACCCCCCCCCCAATCCCTCCCCCACACCTCCTATACCCACCCCCCCCCCCCCCCCAACCTTTTCCCATACCCCTTCCCCCCCCCCATACCCAAAAACCCCTCCCCCCTACTCCCCTATACCCCTCCCCCTCCCTCCTAAAAAAACCCCTCCCTCCCTACCCACCCTCCCCCCCTCCCTCCCCTACCTTATACCCTCCCCCACCATTACCCATACCCTCCCCCTAACCTCCTATAACCCCCCCCCCCTCCCACCTGTACCCCTCCCCCCTACCACCTCCTATACCCCTACCTCCCAACCCTCCCCCCCTACACCTCCTATAAACCCCCCTCCCCCCAAACCCCCTAAAACACCCCCTCCCCCCTAACCTCCTTAAAAAAAAAAAACTAAAACCCCCCCCCCTCCCCTCCCCTCCTTAAAATTAAAAAAAATTTATACCCCTCCCACCCCCAACCCCCCCCCCCCACCCACCCCCCCATACCCTCCCCCTAATAAACCCCTCACCCCCCTCCGCAAAACCCCTCCCCCCTCTCCCCCCCCCCCCTCCCATTTATATAAAAACTGGGGCCCACTTACCCACCACCAGCCCAGAAAAATATCTTACTCCCCCACCATTGTGATAATATAATTTAAAAATATAAAGATTCCGTGGGCACCAAAATTTTATATAAAAATATATATAATGCCTAGTCTGGCCTTGTTGCCGTCAGTTATCATAATAGTTATTATCACTAGATAATTATTATCTTTAAACATATCATTATCTGTAGATTAGGTGATCCGCTTAAAATGAATTAGGCTACGTTTGAAGATGATAAATTAGGCTACGTTTGAAGATGATAAATTAGGCTACGCTTGAAGATGATAAATTAGGTTACGCTTGAAGATGATAAATTAGGCTACGCTTGAAGATGATAAATTAGGCTACGCTTGAAGATGATAAATTAGGCTACGCTTGAAGATGATAAATTAGGCTACGCTTGAAGATGATAAA
>NC_092284.1:7389187-7394187 GCF_036320965.1 Panulirus ornatus
GATAGATAGATAGATAGATAAATAGATATATTATACGTTTTGGAAATTACATATACCCATAACAGATGCCGTCATTACGATAATGGTTATATGTGAAATATATGTGACTTCGTAGCGAGCGTACAGTGTTGTGAAGGTGAATATGTAACTTGAATGATAGAGAATAATAATAATAATAATAATAATAATAATAATAATAATAATAATAATATCAAAGCCCAGTGTATGTACAGAGGAGTGGAGATTCCCTCCCCCCACACAATGCTGCCTCCTCCTCCCCCCCACACAATGCTGCCTCCTCCTCCCCCCACACAATGCTGCCTCCTCCTCCCCCCCACACAATGCTGCCTCCTCCTCCTCCCCCCTCTCCACCACACAATGCTGACTCCTCCTCCCCCCTCTCCCCCCACACAATGCTGCCTCCTCCTCCCCCCCACACAATGCTGCCTCCTCCTCCCCCCACACAATGCTGCCTCCTCCTCCCCCCCCACACAATGCTGCCTCCTCCTCCTCCCCCCTCTCCACCACACAATGCTGACTCCTCCTCCCCCCTCTCCCCCCACACAATGCTGCCTCCTCCTCCCCCCCACACAATGCTGCCTCCTCCTCCCCCCACACAATGCTGCCTCCTCCTCCCCCCACACAATGCTGCCTCCTCCTCCTCCCCCCTCTCCACCACACAATGCTGACTCCTCCTCCCCCCACACAATGCTGCCTCCTCCTCCTCCCCACACAATGCTGCCTCCTCCTCCTCCCCCCTCTCCCCCCACACAATGCTGCCTCCTCCTCCCCCCACACAATGCTGCCTCCTCCTCCTCCCCCCTCTCCACCACACAATGCTGACTCCTCCTCCCCCCCTCTCCCCCCACACAATGCTGCCTCCTCCTTCCCCCCCTCTCCCCCACACAATGCTGCCTCCTCCTCCCCCTCTCCCCCCCACACAATGCTGCCTCCTCCTCCCCCCACACAATGCTGCCTCCTCCTCCCCCCTCTCCCCCCCACACAATGCTGCCTCCTCCTCCTCCCCCCTCTCCCCCCACACAATGCTGACTCCTCCTCCCCCCACACAATGCTGCCTCCTCCTCCTCCCCACACAATGCTGCCTCCTCCTCCTCCCCCCTCTCCCCCCACACAATGCTGCCTCCTCCTCCCCCCACACAATGCTGCCTCCTCCTCCTCCCCCCTCTCCACCACACAATGCTGACTCCTCCTCCCCCCCTCTCCCCCCACACAATGCTGCCTCCTCCTTCCCCCCTCTCCCCCCACACAATGCTGCCTCCTCCTCCCCCTCTCCCCCCCACACAATGCTGCCTCCTCCTCCCCCCCACACAATGCTGCCTCCTCCTCCCCCCTCTCCCCCCCCACACAATGCTGCCTCCTCCTCCCCCCTCTCCCCCCACACAATGCTGCCTCCTCCTCCCCCCTCTCCCCACCACACAATGGTGCCTCCTCCTCCCCCCCACACAATGCTGCCTCTTCCTCCCCCCCCTCCAACACACACTGGGGAAGTCCCTTCTCCCCCAACACTGGGGACGTCCCCCCCCTCCAACCTCCCTCCCCCCCACACACCTTTGTTATGACCTACCCCCTCCTTCAACCCCCCTCTCCCACCCCCACCCGTCCAGTACTAAACCCCCCCAAGTAAACCTTCCCCCCCACCTCACCCCCTCTCATCCCTCCCCCCTCGCTAAATTGCTAGCCACGTAACACTCGTTCACCCCCCCCCACAACAACCCCCCCACCCCAACATCCCCCCCTCCCTCTCGTATAGTGTGGTGACCTTGTGTTGGGGGAGAGAGGGGGGGGAGATTGGGGGTGTGGTGGGGGGGGGGTTAAGACACCGCCCGACATGTACCTGTACGGTTGAGGAGGGGGAAGAGTGGAGGGGGATGAGGGGGGGGGAAATAATGAACCATGGAAACCCACTTCGTTCGAAACAATTGGACGTGGCGAACGAAGTGATTCGGGATGGTTGGACATGCCAGATGGAACCTGGGTGGTTAGGCGTACGTGAGCTTGCGTATATGATATAAGGCAGGCGTACGTGAGCTTGCGTATATAAGGTAGGCGTACGTGAGCTTGCGTATATAATATAAGGTAGGCGTACGTGAGCTTGCGTATATGATATAAGGTAGGCGTACGTGAGCTTGCGTATATAATATAAGGTAGGCGTACGTGAGCTTGCGTATATAATATAAGGTAGGCGTACGTGAGCTTGCGTATATGATATAAGGTAGGCGTACGTGAGCTTGCGTATATAATATAAGGTAGGCGTACGTGAGCTTGCGTATATGATATAAGGCAGGCGTACGTGAGCTTGCGTATATAAGGCAGGCGTACGTGAGCTTGCGTATATAAGGCAGGCGTACGTGAGCTTTCGTATATAAGGCAGGCGTACGTGAGCTTGCGTATATAAGGCAGGCGTACGTGAGCTTGCGTATATAAGGCAGGCGTACGTGAGCTTGCGTATATAAGGCAGGCGTACGTGAGCTTGCGTATATAAGGCAGGCGTACGTGAGCTTGCGTATATAAGGCAGGCGTACGTGAGCTTGCGTATATAAGGCAGGCGTACGTGTGCTTGCGTATATAAGGCAGGCGTACGTGAGCTTGCGTATATAAGGCAGGCGTACGTGAGCTTGCGTATATAAGGCAGGCGTACGTGAGCTTGCGTATATAAGGTAGGCGTACGTGAGCTTTCGTATATAAGGCAGGCGTACGTGTGCTTGCGTATATAAGGCAGGCGTACGTGAGCTTGCGTATATAAGGCAGGCGTACGTGAGCTTGCGTATATAAGGTAGGCGTACGTGAGCTTGCGTATATAATATAAGGCAGGCGTACGTGAGCTTGCGTATATGATATAAGGCAGGCGTACGTGAGCTTGCGTATATAAGGCAGGCGTACGTGAGCTTGCGTATATAAGGTAGGCGTACGTGAGCTTGCGTATATAATATAAGGCAGGCGTACGTGAGCTTGCGTATATAAGGTAGGCGTACGTGAGCTTGCGTATATAATATAAGGCAGGCGTACGTGAGCTTGCGTATATAAGGCAGGCGTACGTGAGCTTGCGTATATAAGGCAGGCGTACGTGAGCTTGCGTATATAAGGCAGGCGTACGTGAGCTTGCGTATATAAGGCAGGCGTACGTGAGCTTGCGTATATGATATAAGGCAGGCGTACGTGAGCTTGCGTATATAAGGCAGGCGTACGTGAGCTTGCGTATATAAGGCAGGCGTACGTGAGCTTGCGTATATAAGGCAGGCGTACGTGAGCTTGCGTATATAAGGCAGGCGTACGTGAGCTTGCGTATATAAGGCAGGCGTACGTGAGCTTGAGTCCACGGGGGAAAATGAAACACAATAAGTGTTTCATTTTCCCCCGTGGACTCATAGGAATATCTTGATCACGCACATAATTGTGATCCTTTCCAATATATATATATATATATATATATATATATATATATATATATATATATATATATATATGGAAGATCCATGTTAGTATGAGACTAGGCGGTCCACCAGCTGATCTCACGCACTTCTACATCAACATCATACGCAAGCTCACGTACGCCTACCTTATATACGCAAGCACACGTACGCCTGCCTTATATACGCAAGCTCACGTACGCCTGCCTTATATACGCAAGCACACGTACGCCTGCCTTATATACGCAAGCTCACGTATGCCTGCCTTATATACGCAAGCACACGTACGCCTGCCTTATATACGCAAGCACACGTACGCCTACCTTATATACGCAAGCTCACGTATGCCTGCCTTATATTATATACGCAAGCACACGTACGCCTACCTTATATACGCAAGCTCACGTATGCCTGCCTTATATACGCAAGCTCACGTATGCCTGCCTTATATACGCAAGCTCACGTATGCCTGCCTTATATACGCAAGCTCACGTACGTATATATATATATATATATTCCTTTGAGTCAACGGGAAAATGAAATACGATAAGTTGCCAAGTGCACTTTCGTGTCATAATCACATCATCATCAGGGGAGACACAGGAGAGAAATATAACAGTCATTTGATATACATCGAAGAGACGTAGCTAGGACGCCATTTGGACAATCACATGTTTACCAAATGGCGTCCTAGCTACGTCTCTTCGTTGTATATCAACTGACTGTTATATTTCTCTCTTGTGTCTCCCCTGATGATGATGTGATTATTGCACGAAAGTGCACTTGGCAACTTATCGTATTTCATTTTCCCGTTGACTCAAAGGAATATATATATATATATATATATATATATATATATATATATATATATATATATATATATATATATGGGGAGGGAGTAGGTGTGATGTGGGGAGAGGGGGAGCTTCTGAATTGAGGTCACTGAACCCGAGGGAAAAATGACACGGGTAAAAATATAGCAAATAAAAAAAATGTATATGGCAGAGGTGCCTCGTCTCTCTCTCTCTCTCTCTCTCTCTCTCTCTCTCTCTCTCTCTCTCTCTCTCTCTCTCTCTCTCTCTCTCTCGCCACACGTATCTATGAAGAGAACACAATTGAGCGCGTGATCAACTGCATTCCTTTCTTATCCATAGGGGTATAAAAGGCTTTCAGTTGCCAAGTGCACTTTCGTGTAATGATCACATCATCATCAGGGGAGATACAAGAATGAGATAGAAGACGTAGAACATAAGTTGCCAAGTGCACTTTCGTGTAATGATCACATCATCATCATCAGGGGAGATACAAGAATGAGGTAGAAGACGTAGAACATAAGTTGCCAAGTGCACTTTCGTGTAATGATCACATCATCATCATCAGGGGAGATACAAGAATGAGGTAGAAGACGTAGAACATAAGTTGCCAAGTGCACTTTCGTGTAATGATCACATCATCATCATCAGGGGAGATACAAGAATGTTGTATGTACAAAGTGGATGACAATATTGTTGATAACAATTCTAAGCAGCTCCCTCCCTTCCTTGACCACATAATAGATTCTATAACACGCTT